>NW_021639826.1:0-43412 GCF_001865345.1 Cryptosporidium ubiquitum | reverse complement strand
TCTTGGCTTTAGCCTCAGCTTCTTCCTTTTCTTTCTTAGCTTTGGCCTCAGCCTCCTCTTTTTCTTTCTTAGCTTTGGCCTCAGCCTCAGCTTCCTCCTTTTCTTTCTTGGCTTTAGCCTCAGCTTCCTCTTTTTCTTTCTTTGCTTTAGCCTCAGCTTCCTCCTTTTCTTTCTTAGCATTAGCTTCAGCCTCCTCCTTTTCTTTCTTGGCTTTAGCCTCAGCCTCCTCTTTTTCTTTCTTTGCTTTAGCCTCAGCTTCCTCCTTTTCTTTCTTAGCTTTGGCTTCAGCCTCCTCTTTTTCCTTAGTTTTAATCTCATCTTCTTCCTTATGTTCTACAGAATCCACATCAGATTTAGCTTTTGAAACAGGTATTGTTTTTATTCCAGACTTGGGTTTAACTTCTGTTTCAGATTTAGATACAAGTATAGGTTCACCGACTTTAATCTCATCTGCCACAGGAGCTGATTTAACTGCACTCTTGGACTTTGGTTTTGGTAATGAGGAAATTGCGCTTTTACTTATTGACTTTGCTGGAGGTTTGTAAATTGATTTAGAAGCAAAAGCAATACTAGAATCTTCGACAACAGTATCAATTGTGTTGTTAACAATTTTATCATTAGCTAAAACAGTAGCAGTTGTTGACTCATTTGAGATTAAGTTATTATTGGAATCAATTTTAGAGCCAGAAGATGTATTGATTTGATTACTTACAACATTTGGACTAGCCCTGCTACTTCTAAATGTGTTCTCTACACTTTCTCTTCTGCTACTTTCTTGTAGAGTATGAAGCTCATTTTCAAGTTTAGTATTTTGATGATCAAGATCTTGAATTGTATTTTTAAGTTGTTGGATTTCATCATCTTTGATTTTAATATTATTATTAGAAATTTCCAGTTTTTCCTGTAGTATATTCTTCTCAAATTCTAATATTTTATTCTTTTCTTTTAGTTGACTAATCTCCCTTTCAGCAGATACAGCAGACTCAATTCTGTAAGTCAGAGCTTCGTCTAACTTGGAATTTTTCTTATTAATTGTATCTTTAAGTTCCTCGTCTACTTTTTTCTTTTCTACTAATATTGTTTCAATCTCTTGTTCAATGTTTGCTTTCTCTTGTTCAATAATTTGAATCTTTGTTTTAAGACCATCTGATTCTAAGCTAGTAATTTGCTGCTCAGTTTTAAGCTTACTAATTGTTTTTTCTTTCTCTAGTAAATTCTTTGATGATTCCTGGAGTTTTAGATCAAGATTAGATATTTGGGAGTTCAATTCATTAATTAATTCCACTTTTTGAGCCAAGTCATTCCTAGTCAAAGTAATTTGAGAATTCAAATCCTTAATTAATATTTCATTTTCATTTAAATTATTCCTCATATCCAATTCTATTTGTTGAATCTTATTACTATATTCTAAACACTCTTTCTGCTTTGATTTAAGCTGTTCTCTAATTGTAGTTATTTCAGAATTATTGATTTCAATCATTGAATTCAGCTTTTGTATTTCATTCTTTAAATTATTAATTTCTACCTCTTTACTACTTAAGCTTGCCTTATATTTAGTAATTTCATCATTTTTAATTATTAGTTGATTCTCTAATGACTTATTATTATTCTGTTCTGTAGTAAGATCAAATTTACATTTTTCTAATTCTGAATATGTGCTGTTATAATTTTCTGTCAAAGAAGCAAACTCTTGAGAAAGTTTGTATAATTCATTCTCTTTAAGTTCTAGCTCGTGCTCTAAATACATTTCTCTATCTTTATAATATTTCAAGTTTGTTTCTAATTCTTCCTTTTTCTTCCCAAACGATACTATTTCACTACTCATTTTAGCAATTTGTCTCTCTTGTTCCTTCTCTTTCCTTCCATATAACAATCCCATTGAAGTTTCTTTAAGCTCATTTTCCAATTGTTTGCATTTCTCTTCGTAATACTTTAAGGAAACTTTATCTGAATTTTGTGAATCCTTCAATTCTTTAAGCTCTTGATCCTTTTCCAATGCAATTTTTTGAGCATTAAATGCACTTGCCTGGTAGTCTGCCAATGTATTTTGAATAAAACTGTGGTATTTCTCATCTTGTAGTTGACTAATACTCATCTCTCTTGTAATATAAGGAACAATCTTACTTCGATTTACCTTTCCATCTTTATTATATGATGAATTACTACTTGATATCACCATTGTTTATTAACTTAAATATTATGCTTTCATTATTTAATTAATTACAGTATTAATAAAAATAAAGGTTAATATTCATTTAGCTTTATATTGAATTTGCAAATAAAAATCTCGTGCTCCCAAACTGTTTCTTAAGTTATGACGAAATCTATTTCAAAGTTATTTGCAATACTACATTCAACTCTTTTGCTTTCGTTTTTCTCTATTTATTTCATCATACAAACATTTAAATGATTTGATTATTTGAAAATTCTTTATTAATTAATCTAAAAATTATATAATTTTTATTGCATGCATTTAAATTATGTATTTATTATTTTGTGCACTAATTTTTAATTTTTGTTACTATAATTATTTTTTTTATTTAAGGTACCCGATACCTAAATGAAATAATTATTTATTTCTTAGTGTCAATATCTAAAAATAAAGAAAAGTGCATTTTGCCAATTGGGCGCGCTAAGGGGGAATCTAGAATATCTTAATTACATGCAAAAAATGAATATAAGAAAAACAAAAAAAATTAATTGAAAGTAAATATATAACTATATATGTAAATTGTTTTTATTGTTTGTGTGTTAAAAAGTGTGAATTTAAGCGTTTTATGACCAACATTATTTTTTATTGAGTAAAATGGTTTGCTTAGTATAGTTAATAATTAAAGGAAACTCTGTATTTATGTAAACAATTACTGTTTGATTCTTTATCTCCAATGTATATATCACCAGATATATCATTTTTTTTATTATTTGATAATCCAAATTTATGGTTAATACTATTATAAAAGCATTTTTTATGAAACACATTTCCACAATGGAATACATAAAGCTTATTAGTATTTAAAATCTCGTTTTCCTCGTCAGTATCATCTTCGTCTCTATTAGAATTCACAATAAATTTCTGTTGGGTGGATCCCTCAATTCTGATCGTATTTTCACCATTTTTATTATTTATTATGCTAAAGTAATTATCTTTAAGTGAGAAATCATTAATTCCATTTGAAATTATATTAAATGAATAAGAGTGAGAATTATTTTTTGTTTTAAATTTAAGATCTTCCTCTTCAAAAATAAAAATGGACTGTTTGCAGTAGTAACAACTTGATCTTAACCCATATTTCAAATATTTCTCATGTGTCCTATTTCTATCATCTAGATATCTTGCCTCGTGAGAGTTAATAAAATAGTTAGATTGATCATTAAATTGGATTGTAATAGCTTTTCTTATTGTATTGACAAGTGAGTGAAAGATATCCAGTAAGTCATTTTGAAAAAGTTGGCCAACTTCATCATTGCATTTATCAATGAATATTTTTGTATTCATCATTTCAAGAGCCAAATGACGCCAAAATTTACATGGGTAATTTATGTTTGGATTTCCGCTGATTTTTTCATCATTTTTAGGCTTTGACTCGCTGATTATTAACTGTAAAATTGGTTTGATAAATATATAATAACTGCTAATTGGATTTTGAAATAACCTATTTAATTTTGAATTAAAGAGAAAATCTGAAAGAAAACCAAACTTTATAAGATACTTTTCTAATAAGTATTGATAGTGGTTATTACCAAGTAAAAAGCAAACCAATATATAGTATAAAACGACTATTAGATCCATTCCAAGCAATTTAAAATCCAAATTTTGAGATATTTTATTACCTTTTTTTGTGTGTAATTCTTCTGCTATTTCCATTAATATCTTATTATCATATCTTTCAGAAATACTTTCAATTTCTATTAGCAGACTCTTTAAAATATTTTTGTAAAAATCAATATAACTTCCACTCTTAATATGATGGTAATAAGAATTACTATTAATATTGTAATTTGTAAAACAATACAAGTAGATAAAGTTAGTAAATTCAATTATTTCTTCCCATGTTGTATATAATTCTTTTCTGCTTTTTAAAGAATTCACTTCTTCAGGATCTAGAGAATATAATATAGTTTTGTCTTTAGTTACCCTTTTTGCATTTATGCTAAAAATTTCCTTACTAAATTTATTTTCCAATAGTCCTCTAATTTTAGAAAGGTAATTACTAAACCTTAAAATGCAAAATTTAAAGATTTGGTCAAAGCTTTCACAAATATTGGGGTTGTACAAGTTTGGATTTACAGAAAATATTTGATTTATATAAATCATTCCATATTCATTATTGTATTTTCTACATATACAAAAACACTTTTCAAAAGGGGTATTCAATAACTCATCATACTTTACTGAACTTTGATACCAGTAATCCAAAATATTTAATACAGATGAATCATTAATTCTCCTTTCTTTTAAAAAACTCTCTAAATATAAAGGGATTAGGTGATTAACAAGCTCATTCCATCTTTTTAATTCTATTTTATTCTTATATATCGACTTATCACTTAAAAGAAATTCCTCTTGAAAACAATTGTTTGAATTATTCTTGTAGTATAACAAGGAACTTAGCAGTAATTTCTTAACTTTTTGATTCAAGTTATCCATAATTATCTGGACATAATAAGATACTGAGTTTTTACTTGTGGAATTAAACACATCATCCAAACATCTATTCAAAATATGGATGATCAGGTCTATTGTATTAAGAGAATCTATTTTAATCAGTAAATCCGTATACTTAATTATCAAAATAAACACTTGATCATAGTCAAACACTTTAAATTTGATCCCTTTTTCAATAGTATTTAGAATATAATTTAAAGAAAATAGTATATTATTGTTTTCTTCATCCATAATATATAATTCTCTCAAAATATTACTGTTAATAAAGTGTTTCTTTGAGTACATATCTAATATGCTCTCCAAATCATAAACCTGAATTGATAGATATAGTGATAAGTTATATAGTGAATATTTTTTCAATATTTTAGATAATCTCTGATTCATCTCAACTTTATTGTAGTCATTTTGGGGTTGAGTGTGCTCAAAAGATAACAGTTCATCTTCTTGAGTGTAATAATTATCTATTTCTAAACAACTTAAGAGAATATTGAGAAAATTCATCCCTTCATTATTTCTATTGCTTTTTATTATCGCCATAATTAAGTTATATTCCATACTTTTCACCAAATTTGAAATGCAATGAGTCAATTCAAAACTACTGTTTAGTTTTTCTACTATTTTAAAAAAGCAGCTTATCACTAGCTTATAATCACCCTCTTTTTTAATATTATAATCATTAATATTAAATATTACCCAGTTCAAGTAATTTCCTAGTAAATAGCTCACTGACACCCCAAATTTGTTACTTTTATTAATAATGTCTTTCAATATATCAGTTCTAAGATCTATGTTTTTCTTTAGTGGAGAATCAGAATTAATTAAGTGATTAAGTTTTTCAGAATTGTCAATTTCATCAATTTTCAATACTTTGTACACAAACAATTCTAATTTATCTTCCATTATTAAATAAAGTTTTTCAAACTTTACAATTTTTTTCTCTTTTTCTTCATCGCTTTCACCTATAACTTCTTCAGTCAAAGGTAATAGGGAGTTTTTTATCTTCTTTAGCTCAGTTAAAATATATACAAAGAATTTAAACGAAATAAAAATCAGTAAGTCACAATTGCTTTTAATTATATTCAACTTTTCAATATTAATTTCTTCACAAAGTGCTTTGATAAATTCCTCAATATCCAAATTTAGTGGAATTTTAGTTAATTGCTTATTCTTTAAATCTTTGATTTCCTCTTCATTAAAAGGGTAAGTATCTCTGAAAATAAGAGAATAAATATAATAATAGTAATTTTGTATTTGACTATCTTCTTCTAGTTGTTTTTGGGATTTAACAATATCTATTACTTGAAATAAGTTATTACCATTCATACAAACAGTTTTGCAATTTTGGTTGCCTATTGCATATCTTTCAATAAAACAATCATACATCTGAACCATAATTCTTTTAAATAAATCAATTGGATCTTTTCTGCTAAACAAATACAGTAATATATAACTAGTCCAGATACCATACTTTTTAAATAATGGAACGAAAACAAGCCATGGATTTCCGTTTCCTCCTAAATTGGTTGCTGAGTAATCCATTTTTAAAGTCCTAATCATAATAAACTGAACTTCATTAAATAATACATCAACACTATCATCGGTTTTTAGTTGATTATCGTCGTTTAAATTGTTTTCTAATTTGCTTTTTTCAAATTTTAAAATACGGTTTTTGTACCAATTAATTAATAATTTTAAAAAGTCTCCTTCCAGGAGTTCCCAACTGATTTCTTTTCCAATATATCTTTCAATAACTGACATTAAATAGTAGTCTAATAATGAAATAACTTCAGATTTGTCTTTATTATTATTTGATAATTGAATAAAGTTGTATGACTGAATTACTGGTATTAATTCTTCAAACAAATACTCCCAAAGTTTTAATCTAATGCTTGAGTCTATAATTAGCTTAATAACTTGTTTTATATAGGTTTCGAATAAATTCACTTCAATTTTTGAGTGAAAACCAGCTACACTATCCAATAAAGAATTGAAAATGTTCTTTAAAATATTTAAAATCATCTTTTTGTCAATATTTATCCAAGTCTGAAGGCTTGGTAGCCTTTTCTCATAAAGTGATATAAAAGATGTGGAGAGTCTTGTCCATGAAACATCATCATATACTAAACATTTGATTTGTTCCATGTTTATATTGAACTCGTTCTCCAAAAAAGGTATCCAGGATTTAAAAAGCATCAAAATTGAAATAACTTTATCATTTAGTAAAAGCACTATTTTAATGCTTTTTCCTGCCCTGCATTGTATAAAAGACTGACCATACAAATCAATGGATTCTTGTAAATCATTTGTAACGCTCTGTGAAACTACAAATAATTTCTTATTATTATCACTATATTTGTGTATACAAACTAACATCTCGTTTACTTGATTAGTTATATTTATTGGCTTACTCTTGATTATTAAATAAGCATCCTTGAAGCTTTTTGAGTTGTCAAAAACACTATTGTTTAACATATTATCAAGTTCTTGTTTTTGCACTAGATTTTGATCTTCCTCTTCAATTAATGCTTGTTTTATAACATTAAGTTTGTTGCTATTTTTACACAGTTTTGTAGTGGAATTAAATCCATCATAATCTTCTATTATTTGGTATATATATATTCCTCGAAAGCCTATTAATAAAGCTATAATATTTTCAGTCAATGCAGAAGCTCCATTAATAGTGTCAAACATTGTCCAAACTGCTGATAGCTTTAATTCTACTTTAATTTCATCTGAATTTTCGAATTCTTCAAATGATTTTATATCATAAATGCAAACAAACCTTGAGATAGAGGCCAAAATTCTAATTTTTATTTGTTCATTTTCAACATTCTTTGAAACTATATTAGGACGGAGCCAAGACAAATAAACTACATTAGTCTCATTCTCAGGTATTTCTATATTCATTTTCTTCAGATCTTCTATTATATTAACTATTTTACAGAGAGCAGGATGTGGAAGCATACTTATAAGCAGGAATCTCTTTCTACCAGCTACTAAATAAAATTGGTAATGGTCCATAGGATGAATTTCCCTTTTACTAATTAATCCAGAATTTATCTGAATGCTCTCTTGTGGTCCATTCTTTTTCAATGGAGGAGGAGGAAGATTTCTGAATTGATGTATTATATCCTCTTCTGAATTATATAAGAAGATTTTCTCTTGAACTATCCAATCATTTGTAATTTTCTCATTAATTTCATTAGTTTCATCTTCAACATTATTTTCAGATCTTTTAGTTAATAAAGTTACGTAGAGATTTCCTTGTAAATCACTTATAAATAAGGCTAATTTATTAACAAATTCTTGATTTCGAATTTCAATAAATTCGTGATTCAAGATCCCATGTTTAATGTGTTTAGGAGAGTTGTTAAGCAGATTAGCAATGTCGGAATCTAGGACACCTTCAATAGCTATTTTAGTTTTGGTTTTGTTACTAACTTCAGTACTAACAAAGTCCTTAACCTCACTTTCTTTTGAATATTCTTTCTCTTCAGCTGATGATTTGATATGATAAATTTGAGTGCTTCCCAAACATCCTTTTACATCACATTTCTTTGAATCAGTTAAAAGATTTTTCTGCAGAGATTCATTCTCTGAATGCTTTGCTAAAACACAATCATGTATAAGAAACTCCTTAATCTTAACAGTGTTTAATTTCCAAACACAAAGATTTCCGTCAATAGTAGCCAATGACAAAAAAACGAAATCTTTGTTTTCAGATTTTGATATGCAAATTGAAGTAATTTTTGAGAAAAAACCATTTATAGGATCAATAACAATAGACTTCTTTGAACTTGTTTCCAAGTAAATCAGGCAAAATCCTTTGATAGTACCTACAAAAATTAGTCCACTATTATCATGGGAAATAGATGAAGGATGGCCAAAATTGTTATTATTTAACTCGATTAAACCATCCTGGAAGATTCTTTTGTTACCATTTACGGCAAAATTGTGTTCATTTTCTATTAATTCCTGCTTTAAATTATTAATTAAATAACATTTATTAGACAGTATTTCATCTTTTTGATCAAATTCTTCGTCGTAATGTAAATATGGCTCTAACATTAAATAATCATTAATGCTATAATTGAAAATTTTGTTGCCACTCAAATTCTTTGAAAAACCTGAACTGTCAAAAAATAAATCATTATTACATTTTTTAAAAATAAAATCAAAATTATCTTCAGAATTATTATTTTCACTTTCTTCGTTGAGGTAATTAGAGTCTGAAGAAAAATTGTCAATCGAAGAATTTTCTTCAAAACTTGAAAGATTCGAGATATTTGAACTTATTTCTCCTTCAATTTCTGAAATTAAATCCTCCAGATTATCGTCTGAAATTGTTATATTGTTTGAATAATTTTCTTCAAGAAACAGAGAATTTTCATCTGATGAATTAGATATTGAAAAAGAGTCCAGAGAATCTTTCGAAACCATTTTTTCCTGATACTCAGTTATAGCTTTGAATTTAACTCTGTTTCAGACAAATTCTCAGCTTAGATTACATATTTATTTAATTAAATTTTTTTTAAATATTAATTTCGATACCCTCACACACTAAAATTTTTAATCAATTTATGCATTGAATAATTTTTTTAAAATATTTTGGCTCCAAATTTAAATAATAAATATATTATTGCAAATTGAATTGGTATTTTAGTGTTATAATTTCAGAATTTTACTTAAAGAACTAATAAAACATACTTAAGTAAATTTAAATTCATTAATATATATTCCAGGTTTTATAATTATCCGAAAATTTTTTTTAAATTAAATGGAATTTGAGATTACTATTGCCAACTGCATTAGTTGTGACAAACTTGATAATGATGATATAGAGAAAATTTCAACCCTTCTTACTAAAAAACAAATATCAGTTGAAGATCTTATTGTTTCTTTGGAAGCTGAGCTTGTTTCTCCGATAGTATCCCAAAAAAAGAGAGGAATAGAAATTATTGAACAAGTATTATGGAACTACCTTCCAAACGAAGATTTTACTGCAATACATATTAAATTAATATGCTGTTTTGTATTGAATTATATTTCTGATTGGGCATGTGTAGACAGTGTAATTGGGATTTTTAAATGTATTTTTAGCTCTCAAGATTTTAATTTGCTTAAAAATATAAAAATTGATATACGTGACGACGAAAATATCAAGGATGAATACTGTTTTAATCCAATAATCAAGTTAAACAACGAATTTGATGCTGAGTCATCAGATCTTGGGCCAGGAAAAATAATTAATGAAGGGGGTTACTTTAAAAGCTATACAGAAATTTGTTCGTATCATAAGTTTATTAACCATTTTAACATTGAGGATGTACAAAATGATGATGAACTTTATAAAATGAGTATTGTTTTCTATTTAATTACTCAGGCTCTTTACAGAATATCAACCAGACAGCTAATTTATTCTTCTAGAATAAAGATCATTGATTTTTTTCTTTTTATTTTTAGCGAAAAAAAATACTATAGTGAATTAATTAGGCTTGGACCAGGAATCGTTCCTATTGTTATTCAACACATCGAAAACGAAAAAGATCCAAGAGTACTTATTAAGGCATTTCCATTAATCCAATATATGATTGAAAATTTTCAAGAAATTATTTCTCTATATGATAACCAACATATTAAGAATTCACTTACAGATTCGCAAAATAAATCTAAACAAGAGTATGATACTTATCAGCTTTATACTGGCCGGATTCCGAAATTATCGGATGAAGAAAAAAAACGCCTTGAATTAATATATAGTTCAAATAATTTGGAAGAAAATGAGGAAACTTGCGAAGAGAGTAGTGGTGATCTATTTTATGGAAGTGATAATGGAATTCTTTCTAATTTAATTTCTGAAGTGTTATTTTCCTATTTCCCACTTCAATTCCAATCATCATCTAACCAACTACCTCGTACTGGTATAATCTCTCCAAAAGATTTGAAAGAAGCTTATTTTTCTGTCATAACTTGTTCATATCTTACACAAGATTCTTTGATTCAAGCAATTACTGAATATATTGATACTCAAGGTTTGTTGGAGAATATCATAAATTACGATAATTCACACTTTGAGGATGAAAAAGAACTGGAAAAATACTTGGATTCTGATAAAATAAACAGCGAAATCTTAAACAAACCAATCCATTTAAGACAAGCTGATCAAGATATTCTAATTGAGTCACTTACTCTCTTAGGCATGATAAAATATGACTTAAATCCTGAAATTATTAATAAATATATCTCAAATGTTTTTCTTTTAATTAACGAGCTTCTTAAAAATACTGTTGTTTCCACAGAAGCAACATACAAATTATTATTAAACATTTTCTTTATCTTAATTAATATTGAGCTTAAATTTAAAAACGGCCAGAAAATAGTGAATACAGCAATTAATCAATTTATTATCCCAAAGTTATTACTAAAACTTAATTCAGAACAACAATTGGATTTGTTTGCCTTCAACATTCTTGATATGTTTATTTTAACAAACAACCAAGCAGTTATTGAAAATATTAAGAATAATTTCATGTTAATTGATATTTTTAAGAATAACTTTTTGGAAAGAATTCATATTAATTCCAAACTTCTAATTACTCTATACATACTAACTGATTACTACAACAATAATGAGAACTTTCAAATATCAGATATCAATCAAAGTATTGACGAAGAAATAACTGATCAAAAACCTGACTCTAAAGATTCTAAGGAAACCGATAATTATGATATTGATTGCTTTAATTTAAGAGTTAATGTGTTTATTGAAAAAGTAGAAAGTGAAGAAAAATTCAAAGAAAATGTTAACCTGGAAAATTTAGAATTACCTAAACTTTGCTTGTTCCTGATACTTAAGTATATTTTAAATGATTACAAACAATTAATAAATAAATTCTTTCAAGCCCTTGACTTTCATTGGTATAACTTTAATCAAAGAACTGAAGTTGAAAAGAATTACATAACTGGAATTAGCGCTTTTTTGTTAACAAATAACTCAGAATCTAGAGCACACTGGTTTAGTTATTTAGATTCAAATTATCCAGTTATTAGTGAAGAAGACAATTTTTCAATATTTCAAAATTCGAATTCAACAATAGAAAATTTAATTTACACTATAGTAAAGGAGGAGGAAGTTCCTTTAGATATGGTAACTATCTTTATCAATAAGATGATCAATATTTCAATTTTTGATTCAATTTCTGAAAAAATGTCATTGGATAAATGGTCATTAGTTAATTATAAGTTATCAAATGTTAATAAAATTTTGAACTCAAAAAAGTGGAATAACATTTACTTTGTGAACAATTTCTCCATTAAATGTGATCATTGGTTGGGAACTTTAATTGATTCAATTTCCAGTATTACTGACTACAAGCTAATTCTTGAAAACAAAAATCTGTTTTACGAAGTATCTAAAGGTTTTGGAGTTTTGACATATAGATTGTTCAAACATGTATTTGAATCAAATAATCAAAATGAAGAAATTATGGTATATAAAGATGAAATGTTTGAAGAAATTAAGTCAAAATTGGATAAAACTGTGAATTGCTGGTTAGTTTTTGTTTTTATTAATGAAATATTAATTCAAATACTATCTAATCACGTAATTAATGATTTATTATTAAAAAGGCTTACAAGAATTTTAAGTGATTGGTTAAATAAAAAAATGGATAATTATGATGCATGTTCATTTAATTCTGAGGAAACTTACAGATTAATTAATTTAGAAGTTGAAAAATTGGTAATTAATTTATTAGTCCTTACAAAAGAAGGGAAAAACAAAATAGATTCACAAAGCATTGAAAATAAGGAAAATAATAAATTGTTTAATTATAAAGGAAAAAATAAAATAATATATAATAAAACTTTGAGATATTATTTATTTAATGAGATCGGCAATTTTGAGAATAATTATACTGAATTAAAAAGGTTATGTGATAAAATTTTACAAGATTATTGTGATTCAAATATAATTAAGAATGAAAGTAAAATTGAAAGCTTATATTCCGATTTATTTTCAATGATATATGTTACTGGTAGTGATCTAAATTTATTAAAAAACCCAAATTCAAATGATTTTTCAATATCAATTGGAAAATTTAAATATTTCTTTAGTAGAAGTAATGAAAGTAATAATAGGGCTGAGAATGAATTCCAATTAAATTCAAGTCAAAATATTTACAGCAAAATAATTTCAATCATTATGAACTGTAATAATAACAACACAGGAAAATACTTATTCGAATTGACTAAGCTTAAAATAGACGACTTCACTTGTGGAGGAAATATTCAAAATTCGTTTTTACAAGTAAACTATACAAATAAAGAGATTAAGTCAACTGATTTAAGTAAAAATGCACCATTGGATAATATCGAGGAGTTATGGCCGGAAGTCATACCTCTAACGGATAATTGTTACAATCAAGTAAATTTAAATAATCCAGATAATCAAGAAAAGGTATTAAGAGTCAATCAGATAATAACGGAATCATTTGCAGATATTTATCCTTTAAATCCATATATTGACAGAGATTCATATAATTACCCTTTGATACTAGTTCCAGTTATTTCAAGTATGAATAATTTGAATATTAAAAACATTATCAATAGTTTTTCTTCAAATTCTATCCATTTGATATTGATGTTAAGTCTAATTGAATGCACAAACTTTGATAAGTATGAACCAGTAAAGTTGGAAAATCCTAATTTAGTTAAATATTTAACAGAACAAACTAAAAAAGAAGAGTCTATTATAGATTTGGAAAATCATATTAAAGAAATTAAGAAACTTTTAATGTGTAAAAAGCTTTCAAAAGAAAGTGGAATTTGGAATAAATCAATGCATGAATTACAAATTCACAATTTGCAATCATTATCTATATTAATAAGAATCTTACATTACTCAAGAGAGAACAAGCTAATGATTTACGAAAAGAGAAATCAAAATAAGCACTCTCTGGATTTTGTATTAGACAACATTTGCGTATATTCTATTTTGGTATCAAATATATTGGAAAATCACCCCAACACTTTGGTTAGATTTGTATGCAATTTAATAATTTCTCAAATATTCAAGTTCCCAACTGTTTTCAGAACAAATATAAAAGACTATATCGTGAAGTCATTAACAAATTCATCAAATAAAGATAACAACAAAGGTTTAAGAAAAATGTCGTCTATTTTAAAATTAAAAATTTTAACACTAAATGATCATATTTACTAGCAATAAATAATAATGTCTATAATAAATTAAAATTAATTTTTGATATTGTTTTCTGCAAAATATCAATTAGACTTTAATTATATACTTTGTTTTTTTAACTTTCTATTCGCCTGTTTTGACTTTTTTAAATAATCTTGAGTAAGGTGTCGCCTATATTCTCTCCAATTTTCTTCGATAAATTTTGAATCTTTCTTTTCATATATCATTGGAATTCTATTAAAGGCATCAGGATTCATAAGCTCAAATATTTGTATATCTTCGGATATTTTTTGTTCTAAAAAACTTTTTTCATTCTGTGTAGAATTTATACCATTACCTTCCTGAGAAAATACAGATTTTTCTGTTGAAAAAAACTCTTTTTGCCACTCTTCAATATCAATATTTTGAGTTGCATTCATTGTATTATTGTATTTAAATAAAAATTGTTAAATAAAAAATTATAAAAATTAGATTGTTGGTTGGCGCCAACTTTATTTATTTGCAAAATTCATTTGTGACATTTTGAGAAATGTAATGGAAAAAATTAACTACTATTTTAAAGCCTTATCTCAAGAGCTAGAGCTACTGAATAGAATTATATACAAGTTTAAGAATCAGCATGGAAGGTTAGGCTATTTCAAGAGTATCTTTAGGATTACAAAAGAACTCAAAATTTTTTGTATTGCTTTACAAGAAACTTTTTATAATAAAAATTCAACAGAAAATGCTGAAAATTATTATAAAAATCTTAGAGATCTTAGGAGGATAGTTCGCAGAATTAAGTGGGATCTTAAGGACGCAGGTACATCCATTTCCAGACTATTATCTCATGGCTTTTTTTTGCCAATGGTTTTTCTTCTTTTTTCCACCTTAAGTAGAGTATTTTCAGTGATAATTAATATTAAAGTTACTATTGATAGTACGATTCCTACTATTCCATTTAAGCCAAGTAATGTAAATCAAAATGTCCACTCATCTACTAACGATAATAAAAGCAATTACAATAATGGTAAAAAAAGTACAAATTTAAATTGCAGAAATTCCGAATTATCGCATTTCGGATATTTTAATGAAGAAGATGATGATTTGGGAGAAATCGTATCCTACAATTCATTGATTGAGAATAGTAATACTATTCACAACCACGAAAATGATACTTTATCAGTAGCTAATAATAATGATAACTTAGAGTCTAATTCTGGAGTAAAGGATTTATTAGTTGATTCAACTTCAGAACAAACAGTAAATAAAGAAATTTGTACTTTAAATAGCTTAGAAAATAATACCGAACCTCACAATAATGATATGAATGAAAGTTTAAGTATTGAACCAATTGCTAATGAAGTTAATGTATTTAAAAAGCTAATTAGAGCGTGGAATATCCATATGATTTTACGTTCCAAAAGGAGAAAGCTTGTCATTTAATAGTGCAAAATTTCATTAAAATGTTTTTCAAAATTTAGGCGCCAATAGTTTTATATTTAATTTTACTTATTAAAATTGTATTCATTCTTTTTACTTTCAAATCTATTATTCAAAAATGAATTTTCTTATATTAAGCAGATAGATCATAAAGATGGTAAGTTTATTATATACTGTTCATCTCACTCTAGAATTATTTACACTTTCTTTTCTTGACTTCACGATTTATTAGTCTTCGTTACAGGAATTATTCCTAAAAGATCTAGAAGATCTTGATTGCGCAGAAACTAGTGGCCTTAATAATAAAGATAATATATCTGAAAATACCAGATATAGCGATACTGAACTCATTAATAAAATTAGTAACCTAAACGAACAAATATTTGGCAATATAGAAAAATCATCTATTATTGACCCGAATTTAAATAATCGATTGCTAGATACTGATGATAAAATTTATAATGTATTTCAGGAAATTATAGACATGATTGGAATGATTGATTCCAAAATTTCAGAAAAATATGAACATGTTAAAGCCTTATACAAGGATTACTTTAGTGAACTCTCTAGTATAATAATAAACAAAACAGACTACTTGGAAGTTGTGAAAAGAATAATTTCTCATGAAAAGTTTGAAGACGTAAAACTTAATGACATTTTACCAAATTCCACAATTATGACAATTACAATTTCTTCTAATACAAACAAAAGAAACACTCCAACATTGGAAAAAAAAAAATCCATTATAGAATGCATTAATTTTGTTAATCAAATTAATGGAAGTAAATCAAAAATACTCATGTTTTTACAGTCTCAAATAGAAGCTATTGCTCCAAATCTTTCCGCACTAGTTGGCCCTGAGATTGCTGCTAATCTATTATGTATTTCAGGAGGGCTAAAAAATTTAGCAGAAATGCCATCACAAAATATTATGATACTTGGAAGCTTAAAAAATAACAAAAAAAATGGTCATTTTTCTACTGGCCCAGTGAGGTTAGAATTGCTACAAAGTATTGTTTCACAAAGCGACATCGTTAGAAACGTTCCAGACAAGTACAAAAAGAAAGCGATAAGACTTGTATCTTTGAAATGTGGGCTATGTGCAAGAATAGATCTCACTAGTGCAGAAAAAATCCCTGATCACGGCATTAACTATCGTAGCTATATACTTGATATTTTAGAAAAAGCTCAAGAACCTCCTCAAAAGCCCATGAAAAAGCCACTTCCAATTCCAAAAGATTTTCCAAAATCCAGGAGAGGTGGAAAAAGAATTAGAAAAATTAAAGAAAAATTCAAGCAAACTAAAATTAGGAAAGAGATGAACAGAATGAAATTTGGAGAAGAAGAAGAAGAATATACAGTGGATGGAAAAACTATTGGTTTGGGATTATTAAGTGCCGGAAGTGGTAGAAGAATCAGAGGTCTTCAGGTTGGAAGTTTGAGAAACCCGAATTCAAACAGTAAAAGTGGAGTACTATCTGGTGGTGATTCTAAATTGGGAAATAGCAGTTCTATTTCATTTACTCCTTATCAAGGAATGATATTTTAAGAAATATTTCCATAGAATAAAATATATATATAGTTTACTAAATCTAAAAAATTAAATTAGATAAAATTGCTATTTTGCTGTTTGAATATACACAAAAATACATATTTCTTATTTACAATATTAAATTCCTTTAAGTTATTAAAATTCTTATTATGTATAGATATTGTTATTGAAAGGTCTAGGAAATAATATCACTATACAACTTTAACAAATTTATCTTGATAGCATAAAAGAAATTATTCGAATTACAAATTGTTAAAATACAAAAAAAAATGTTAATGCATGTTGAATTATAATATATTTTTAAAAAAAATTATTGTAAAATATTACCGGTTTATTATTTGTAACTCCGGTATAAAACAAATATCTGTAATGTCGCAAGTATAAAGAGGGAAAAATCAGTTATTAATTATTGATAAATAGATAAATGAACTATAATTAAAATTAAATGATTATTTATTAATTTATGGGAAAAATGGCAGATCCTGATTTGGGAGAAATGCTTAATAGCAAAAAACCAATTGTACTATTAAACGATGCATATTGGGAACCAAAAGTAAAAGAATGGGTGCCTAATTTAAAGATAGATGAATTAGATGAAGAACAGAAAAATATCATTGAACAAAAATTATTCGTTGTTGTTCTAACCCCAAGTAACATATCTAGATGTGCAACATGTGGAAGAACAATAACAAAGGGCACGTATAGATTAGGTGTACCCGAATATGATAGAAGAGGAATGTATGGGATAATAAATAGATGGAATCATATTAATCCTTGTTCACAAAAATATCTTAAAAAAGCAATTCAAGGCTATGAATTCAGTTTGGATGAAATTGAGGAGAGAATTTCAGAAGTTATTTCTGGCTGGAGTTGTTTACCTATTGGAATAAGAGACGAATTTCTTGATTTGTGCACAAAAGAAGTTATTGCAGATTCTAATGAATTTAGCATTGAAAATTCGGATGATCTTATTAGTCGTTCTATTGTAGAAGTAAAACCCACCCCCATAAACCTTACATATGAATTATTACAATTTCAAAAAGAAGGCTTAGCATGGCTCTGTAACCAAGAAAAATCAATTGCGAGAGGAGGTATTTTAGCTGATGAAATGGGTATGGGAAAGACTATTCAGACGATATCTTTGATTTTAGAACATGATATCCCTCCAATTACTAATAAAATAGAAAAGGGAGAAATCATAGGAAAAAATTTGGTAATCGCTCCTGTTGCAGCAGTACTACAATGGAAACAGGAAATTGAAAGATTTACCAAACCTGGTTCTTTAAAAGTTCATGTTTACCATGGCTCAAAAAGAAATAAGAATCATGGGAGTAAAGGAACAAAACAAGATTATGGTGGAGTTGACATTGATGATGCTGATGTAGTAATTACAACTTATCCCACATTAGAGGCTGAGTACAGAAAGATTGTATCAGCTTTCAAATCTAAATGCTCTTATTGTGGTAGGTCATTTTTGAAAAGAAATCTAAAAATTCATCTTAAATACTTTTGTGGTCCAAATTCTATGAGAACGGCAAAACAAGCTCTTACTGAAAGAAAAAATGAGGGTTTAAAAAAAGCCATGAGAACTTTGAAAATTGGATTAGAGGAAGGCGTTGATAAGGCAAAGCAGCTGGAAGACATTGCTCGAAGCTTACCAACAATTTCTAATGTCTATAGGGAAATATTGGCCAAAGCTGATTTACTTGATGATGACTCATTATCTTCAGCCCTGCCCTGGTTTACTTCCAGAAGATCAAGAAACCAAAAATTAGTTAAAGAAGAAAATTCTGATAACTACTTAAAGAAAACTGATAAAAAAGAAAAAGTACAAAAGTCTGGAACAATAAAAGAGGAAAAACCAGAAGAGAATTTAGTGTCTTTATTGGAATGGGGAGGACTTAAACTTCCACTAAAATCAGAGACAGTGAAATCTATTAAAGAGTTTCTTTCAAATATTGAAAATAGCAAGGAATATTTATCCACCAGATTCGATATTAGTGTACAAATTTTGGATGACTTAATTGAACTATATAATAATTGTAAATCCATTCGAAAGGCTGAGCTTGTGGAAAAACTATCAAATATATTAAGACTGAGTTCCCCTAACTCTGAGTCTATTAAGGTAAATAATTTGGATTTAAATATTAAGAAAGGCTCTAACACTACTTGCAAAAGTAATAAAAGAGTAAATATGAAAACTTCAAATTCTAAGACAAAAAAGAAAAAGTACAACGATGATTTTGATGATTACAGCATTGAAGAGGAATCAATCGATGAATATACTGAAGACTATAGTGAATCTGAAGATGAACAAGGTTTTAACACAAAAGGTAAAAAGAATGCAAAAAGCAAAAGAAAAAGACAGGTTGATGACGATGAATATCAAGTAGTGGAAGAAGTTGGTGAAATTGATGATGAAGAAGATGATAATGAGGAGGAGGAAATTATTCAAAAGCTAAGAAAACATTCCGGTATTTTTGAAAGAAGCTGGAATCGTATTATTTTAGATGAAGCACATAGAATTAAGGCAAGAACAACTTCCACTGCAAAGGCAATATTTGCCTTAAAATCAAGAGGAACAAAATGGTGTCTTACTGGAACCCCTCTTCAAAACAGGGTTGGCGAACTTTATTCTCTTGTTAGATTTATTGGATTCCACCCATATGCTTATAATTTTTGTCAGAAAGAAGATTGTGATTGTAAACAATTAAATTATGTTACCCATTCAAAATATTGTCCGTTTTGTGGGCATTCAAGATTATCCCATTATTCATATTTCAATAAGTTAATTATTAATCCAATTAAACGATACGGTTTTTCAGGAGAAGGTTCTGAAGCCTTAAGAAGGCTTAAAGAAGAGGTATTAGATAAAGTTTTGTTAAGAAGAACAAAAGTACAACGTCAAGAAGACGTCAAACTTCCACCATTAGAAATTAAGGTAATTCATAAAGAGCTTTCTGCACCAGAAAAAGATTTCTATACTTCTTTGTATCAAAGATCTAAAGTTCAATTTGACACATATGTTAATCAAGGAACAGTTTTACATAATTATGCCCACGTTTTTGATTTGATTAGTCGTCTTAGGCAAGCTGTTGATCACCCATATCTAATAGTTTATGGAAAATTTAATCACAAAAGTGATCTCGAATACAAAAAAGAATATAAAGAAATGGGTAATGACGAAGATAAAGATAACCAAAGCATAAATGATGAAGAGGAAAAAGTAGATATAATCTCAAATAAAGTCATGCCTTCAAAAAGCAGAGCTGACAACAATGAAGATTTATGTTACATTTGTATGGATAATGTTACGATTGACCAAAGAGTTACAAGTAAATGCAAACATGGATTCCATATTAAATGCATAAAAGAATACATTGAACAGGCTCCACAAGAAGATGAAATAATTTCTGACTTTGAGACGGAAAGTAACCAACTAATGAGAGGTGTTCTTGGGTGCCCTGTTTGCTACGTTCCTCTCACAATAGATCTTAATAAGATTTCAAACTTGGGTATAAGAAATAAAAGAACCAAATCTGATTTTAGTGAGATTAATGACGAAGAAAATGATACTAATGACAATATGGAGTCTGAGCATATGCAAGAACAAATTGAAAGAGAACTTGAAAGAATTGAAATGGCTAAACAATTAGGTATTAATGTTAACGAAGAAAATTTTAAACAGGAGCAAAAAGAAAAAAAAGAAGATATCTTATCTTGTGTTAGAAATAAATTTATTACTAGACAAATTAAAACTCAAGGATTTGAAAGTTCTACAAAAATTGATACACTATTAGAAGAAGTTAATAAAATGATACAAGAAGACTCTGAGGCTAAGGGTATCGTATTTTCTCAATTTACAAATATGCTCGACCTAGTTTCCTACCGCTTAAAAAAAGCAAATATTGGATGTGTCATGCTTGCTGGCTCTATGTCAATCCTACAAAGAAATAGCATATTGTATTCATTTAATAAATTCCCAGATCTTAAAATCATCTTGATTAGTCTCAAAGCTGGCGGTGAAGGTCTCAATTTACAGGTTGCTAATTACGTTTTTCTACTTGATCCTTGGTGGAATCCTGCCGTTGAATTACAAGCATTTCAAAGGGCTCATCGAATTGGGCAAAAGAAAAAAGTTACTGCATTAAGATTTATTACAAAAGATACTATTGAAGAAAGAATGTTCCAACTACAAGAAAAGAAACAACTTGTTTTTGATGGTACTGTTGGAGCATCTAATAATGCTCTTAACAAACTTAATTCCGATGATCTCAAATTTTTGTTCCAAAATTAAATTAATTTATATTCTTTAATATTCCAGTTTATTATTTTTCAAGTAATAAAACAATCTTTAGAATCCGATTTTGCTTTGAGTAAAAAAAATTTTTTTGTTCTTAAATAAGAAAATTTGCAAATCCAAAATATTTTGCTATAAATTTAACTTGAAGTTTGAATAAATTGAATTGATATAAAAAGAGTGAGGTTCAGTAATTTTTTGTTCGAATAAATTATAAATCTTATTATTTCATTTCTTGAAAATTTGATTTTTAATTCTACTGTTTAAATAAGTAGTTCTACAAAGTTTTTCTTTTAATCTTCTTTTAGATCTTTATAACCTTAAAATAATAACTCTAATCAAAAATTAAATTCATTCAATACATCATCCTCATTTGTATTGGACTCAACTCCAGATAGGATTGTGGTATTGTTGCCATGACTAACAGTAGAATTATTGGATGACAACTGTTTAGTTCTCATTGTTTCTTTGAATTTTAGTTGCAAATTAAGAGTTTTGTGATCATCATTATTTGATAATAAGAAGTCGTCATACTCTTGGTAAATCTTTAATAATAATCTTTCTACTAGTTTTCTTGCATTAATGTATTGTTCAGAATTTGTGGAAGAAATACATAAATGTAATGGCTCATCCGCTTCTTGTTTATTATAACCTTCCAAATACCCAGAGCCCTTACCTCTCAATCTAAGTTTTGATTGAGTTAACTTGAAGATTCTTTTCATATTAATCCCTCTTGTTCCAATAATTCTTCTTGCAATTTGAAATTGGTTATCAGGTGGTATTTGTATCTCATATCTTGCAGTATACTTCTTTAACATAACTGAGGAATTTTGGCAAGATGTTACAGTTACTGGAGAGGAAGATGAGGCTGAAGATGAAGATGAGGCAGTAGAAGTTGGAGATTGATTTGAAGTAATGATTGATGTCAAGTTTCCAGTAGTGCTCCTAATCTCCACTGGATCCGAGTTAACTTCATCTAATTTACCAATCATTTTGGTTAACTTAAAAGCATTAATATCTTGATTATTGGGTTTATTCCCAATTGAATTATTTGTATTAATCAATAAATTTTCGTTGTTTTGGCCATTTGAGTTTTGATTAATCGTTTTTACCAAATTATTTTTATTTAAATTGGATCCAACTATTGAAGAATAAGTAATAGTATTTATTTTATTATTAGTTAATGCACTAGTATTAATTGTAATTGTGTTATTTAAATGTCCATTATTATTATTATTATTATTATTGTTATTATTATTATTATTGTTATTACTATTGCTATTATTATTTTTATTATTATTATTATTATTAATGTTATTGTTAATACAATTACTATTAATAATATTTTGGAATTCATTTTGGGCATTTTGTTTAACTGTATAGTTTTCTTGGCCAATCTGGTCATCGCCTATTTCAATTATATCTTTTATTTGAATATTAGAGTTATCACAATTTTCATTAAGAATACTACTAGAAATTGAATTCTGATTACTCTTGTTGTCTTGTAGCCAAGCTGTCCAAAGATTTCTCTCATAAGTAGTTATTGAACTGTCAAAGCTATTCCATGGTGAATTTGTTGAGGTATTTGTGGTAGTTGAAGCTCCTGATGCACTAATTGCTGTATTTGAACGGCAAGATGTAGAAGCACTTGTAGTTGTGTTACCGAAAATCCCAATATTATCAACGTAATTTATTGTATTACACATTTCTTTAATATTGGGAAAGTTTGAGGAACTAAAATCATTACTCCATTTATTATTTATAGGATTCATTGATCTATCTAGTCCGCCGATCATTGTGTTTGAAGTCTGATGTATATATGCATGAATAAAGTCTCCATCTGACGATATTTGCAGATTTTGAAGTGAATTTAAGGCTCTTTCTAAAGACTCTCTGTTCTCATAAGTGACACAATGGCATTCGTTATTAATATTTATATCAATTATGTTACCAAATTGCGAGCACAAATTCATTATATCATAAGTATTTAAATGAATGTTAGATATTTGCTTCTTGTTTGAATTCACTAGCTTAAAGACTCTCAGACCCAAAACATATTGGTTTAGAGCCAAATTTGAGTTTGATAATGAGGATGAACAATTGGTTCCCGAAGTTTGTAAAATAGTCTGTTGGCATGAAGTTGATGTAGGAGATGAAGAAATACTGTTTGTAAAGTTGTATTTACAAGGTTCATCTCCAGAATTAATTTGCTCCAATGTTTCATCATCTAAACAAGTCTTGCTTAATGCATGACTCAATACATCTAAGATCCCATCATCTTCTTCGAGAAATATGTTTTCATCTTTCAACCGGTACATTTTATTTGTATTTGCTTCCATATAATTTTGTTCAATTAAATTGTTACTCCAGCATGAAGACGGCTGTGTATTAAGCATTGTATTGCTAAATTTTGAGCTTTGAAATTTATCAACTCCTTCATATTGAGATGCTTGATTCTGGTATAAATCAGAGTAAGACATTAAAAATTTTGGAATATCATGATATACTTGTTCGTTTGGTATGAAAGACTCTTTTAAAATTGGCATTTCTTTTTCAAATTTCATTTCTAACCCATTTAAATTGATATTTCCTAAATCTCCTCCCATTAACTGCGATGAATAGAGTCTTGAATTATTAATGTTAATATTTTCGTTAGTATTTATTTTATCTTCACCCTTAGATTGCCAACTTTGCTCAAAAATTTCACTCTGTTTAAATGAATCATATTCTAATGGTTTAAAAGTATCCTGCAATGAGCTAAAACTCATGCTTTGTTGTTTCTTTAACATAACCTTAGAATATTCTATTACTGCTCTTCTTTCCTTATTAATATTTTTAATATTTACTTTAATTTATTCCAGATCCTTTTAGCATCATATAAATTTGTTCTAGTAATAACTCTTTATAATAAATATCAACAATATCTCTTCTGCAATACATGCTTAACCGCAAAACTCGTAAATTTAGTTTGCATTCAATAAAATGCAATCCCCCACGCGCATTTATTACTTTCCTCACAGTAAAACAATTCAATGTGCAATATCTTGCATTTTGCAATTTGGCGCAATTTTTACCTCATATCTTGATTGTTTTTTAAGCCCACTGAATAATTATACGAGAAATTATTTCAAAATGAATATTTTTACTCGGATCATTATCTTTAAAATCCAATATACTTAAAGTTTTTTCCAGCTTTTAATATTTTAAAAATAAATAAAGATACTATATTAATATAAACTACATGTCATATTATACAATAATAAAAGAACAATCACAACTTTAAGCGGGCACTATTTGTCTTATATTAGTAACATTTGTGTAGAATAAAAAATGGCTAATAATGGAAGATGAAGATATTAGTATAACTGGATATTTAAGGAAGAACTTATTTAAATATTTGATTTCATTTTTAATATACATTCTTTCTGGGTATTATTTAGGAACTTCGTAAGTTTTATTCGCACACAGATATAATAAATTGTAATGTTGAGTTATTACTATCTCAAAATTGCAGTTTTTCAGACAAAAATATTACGAAATATATTCATTAATTGATTTATTTTAGAGGAATAATAATTGTGACAATAATTGGTTTATTTCTAAATACCTCCTCCACCCCAAGAAATGAGAATCAATTGAGCGCATATGGAATTTTAAATCCAGGTATGTTTTAATAGTAAAAAAACCGTGAAAGTATTGCAATAATTGATTATAGGGTTCCGTAGAATACTTGGTGACTTAAGATTGTATCAATTAGAAAGACAGCTTTTCAATAGATACATAGAAAGCGATGTAGAAGAGGAAGAAAAAAATGACGAAAATTCTAAAGAAAAGTACAGTGACGATGAAATGAACTATCCAATATCTAAATTCTCAAACAAAAAATGTCCTAAATGCAATTCTGGGAAAAAGTACAAGAAATGCTGTGCATTGTTATTAAAAAATTAGAAAATGAGTTAATTAACTATCTAAAAATATTATTATAAGCTGTCTACTAAATTTTGTATATAATCTTTTGTGCTATAAATTGAAAACTGATCGAGATTTGTCTGTTTTGCGTACGATAGTTCTATTAGATCGTTTTCTGAAGTAAATACTGCTTCATTAAAGGACCAAACATGAAGTCCATTTAAAGTGTCAGTACTAACTACAGTCCAAGAATCATCATTAGGGCTGAATAACCAATGTGAGTCAGTAATTTGGCCAGTATGGCCAGAATGTACTCCTATTAGTTCATTCGGGCCATCTGACTTTTCATTTTTTGTCCAATTTGAAGAGTTGTTATTTATCAAAAGTTTTAGTGATCGCTTTATATCAACCTCTTGGTCCATTGAATTATCAGCAGATTTATTAGAGCTTTCTAAGCTCTTTTTAGAATTGTTTGGGGATGAATTTGAGATAATGTTGTTCCGAGAAACACGATTATTATTTGATTCTATCTGATCCCAAATGGGCATGTTGCTGCATCTAGTAATATCCCAGATGCAAGCTTTTCCATCCAAACTTGAAGAAAGTAAAAGGCCATTTCCTCCTGAATGCCATTCAAGTCTGTGTACAGGCTCGAAATTATATTTAAACTTGTTAATTATACCTTTATTATGAGAAGATAAACTGTTAATTTGTTTATTGTTCGAAAAACATCTTAAGTCAATTATATAAATGTTACCATCATAACCTCCTACACTTATTAAATTTGATACAGTTGGATGAGCAGATATTGAGACACAAGGAGAATCCGAAATACTCCATTTATTAACAGGATTATTTTCATTTGAATTTGAATTCTTCAAGTTACATCTATAATCGTATATTGAAAGAAAACCTTGATGGTTTACTGTTGAAAATATATTTGGAGTTAGAGTTGGGTTAATCCAGCATAAATCATTAATTCCGCAACTTATATTATATGATTGATCTTTAAATATTGCTTCACATGTATTTACATCGAATATATACATTGAGGAATCTTCGTTTCCTGAAAGCAACCAATTGGAGTTAGTTGTTCCCCATTCCATTCCATATCCGGACTTTCCAGAATTATACTCATGATTTAAAATGGTACTATTTCCGTGATCTGAGCTATATAAAGTAACTATTTCATATTCTTCTTCTTTATTATTTGATGCCCTTGCTCTAACTTTGAATGTCTCATCATAAATTTCGTTAATCCCAATGTTATGAAACCATATTTCACCTCTTAGCATTTTTGAAGCAACTAAAATCCTATTCTTAGATTCATCTATTCGTGAACAAATCTTGATTGGATCATCATTTACAACTATTTTAAAAATAGAATTAATATCAGGAGGTAGATATTTAGGTTTTTCTAATTTTTTTTTAGAACTATCATCTGATAGGCCATCGCATATTAAGAGATCATTATCAAAATTTGGAATATCTAACATAGAAATTGTTATATACTTTTCTTGTGAACTCAAATCAGCCATTCTTCCTTCAGTGCTAGATGAAACTGAAGTTGAGTAAGTTCCATAAATCAAAAGTTGTCCATATAAACTTATCTCAGATTCATGCTCAGTATCTGAATTTTTTTTTTCAATTTCCATGTTTTCACTATTAAACCTTACAGGAGGAATACTAAAAGTCAATGTTGGCCACCTAAGCGGTGTTATAAAAAGGTAATCATAAATAAAAGGGACATTTTTCTTCCAAAGCCAGTGCTCTTGTATTTTCGGGTGATCGTTCAAACTATCCATATATTAATATTTATAATTCTAAAAGGTTATTTTATATATTTTATTTCCATCAAATTATTTTCTAATTTTTTAAAAATAATTATAATTTGCGAAATATTAATAATACCGGTATCGTCAAAACAACATAATAGTAGCGAGAAACAATAAATATTAAAATATAATTTTTAAAAAATATTTAAAAAAAAGATTATTTAAACAAAATAAGCCTTTAAATATAGCTGTTTTTTAAATAGTTTTTACAAAATTGACAATATTAACAAAAAAACATAATGAAAACCTATTTATACTTGCTTAATATATATTCTTTCAATATATAATTAAACAGTTAAAATGAGTAAGAGTTTATCAATTTGTGTAATATTATTAAATAAAGAATTTAATCCATACGATAACTTCTCAAGATATTCCATTTCGATTTGAGTTAGGTGTTTAGATCTTATTTCAAAATTCAGAATTTGATTATTTTGAATTTTGCATCTTGTTAATATATTCAGTAGAATTCTATAAAATTTAAGTTGTACTTCCCTATTTGTACTTTCAAGGCATGCACTATAAAATATCCCATGTTTACTAAGGGAAGCTTGCGAAATAGTACTATAAGAAGTTTTGTTTGTTTGAGAAGAGTTTGGGCTTATAGGATCCACCATTGGAAGTTTGGATGAATTAGATGAATCATTATTTGAATTAACAGTCGAATTATCAATTGTTACTGTATCTGAATTGTGAACTCGAATAAATTTTTCGCTTCCCAGAGAATAAAGTAGATTTCTTGCAATATTATTGGGTAATAAACACTTTTCAGCTAAAGTAACGTCATCCCAATAAACTCTCTTTTTAATATCATACTTTGGGAATGGTACAAAGATTTTTGAACATCTGGTCGACTCAGATTCGGAAAGAGAAGATTTTGTTTTTCCAAAGTCTATTACTTGAATATTATCACACCTGGATGTTAGATGCGGATTACACATCATACTCCAAACTCTTGAGCCAAGGTGGCCGACTCTATGTGCGATATATTCATATAAAACTTTGTATTTTATTATTGACTTAATTTTTGAAATGTTCAACCTGTATATAGTGCCAGTTGAAGATAGATTATAAGAAATGAACTCATCAGAGTGTTTAGTTAAAACATCAATTACTCTCAATACAGAAGATTTGAGTTTTGAGTCGTCAGAAATATCAAGATCACTTTTTAGAGCCTGATTAAGTTCTAAAAGCTCAAATATTTCATTAGATATTTCTTCTATGGTCCAGCCTTCGTCAATAGATTTTCTCTTTAGGCTTTTACTATCTGACATAACACGCACTATTAAAGAGGAAAGTAAATTATTGTATCTAGTTTTCACCATTTCTTCAATAACTTGACTATAGAGAGAATTGTTTAGACCAGAAATATTTATTGATAATATTTTATTTTTTATTGAATCAATTAAATATCCATTATTAGTTTTTGAAATATTTTTTTTAGTTTCAATACCTGAAAAATTATCTTGATTAATATTAAAGTCAGATCCCTGAAAATTAGAAGTAATTGATTCTGAATTAGAAAAACATTCGTCATTGTAATCGAACAATAAATCTGTAAATGCGGTACCTGAAGATTTCTTACCATTATTCTTGTCAGATTCAGCCAAATTGATTGTTTGGTTCTTATCATTTATAACGATTAAGAAATCATATTTAATGAGCATATTGATATTCTCTTCTATATTTTCAAGTGCTTCAGAAAGTTCTGAAATTAGAATTTTAGTAGATATTCGCCCATGCTTGATTACTTCCATGAAGATGTATTTGCATGTCTCTCCCAATAATTTTTCTATATGGGCCATATATAATGGAAATCTTAACCTTGAAATTATACTATCAATATTTACCTCAAAAACAACATTTTTTTCTTTATCTGAGTTACCTAATACTATATTTGGGTCTGCTACTTCGTAATATATTATACAGGAGTGATGAACCAAATACATCATGGAATTTCTGAAACAAGAAAAGTTATCTTTGCTATTTGAAGAAAAGTGCTTGGATGTTTCCTGATCCTTCAGAACCAAATAATACAATCTGTCCATTGGTAGTGGCCCATTTACTACTAATTTTCTAATTATTATTGCAGGTAGTCCTCCAAAATGAGTATTAATAATTTCACATAAAAGTTCTATATCTTCCCTCATTTTTTAGACTCAAATGAATTAACAAACCTTAAAAAATCTTTTTACCCATATAATGTCAATTAATCAATAATCCTCCCAATACCAAAATTTTTTTTTTGCATTTTTATTAAAATTGACAAATTTTTAGCAGTTATTAATACTTGGCGCTAAATGTGTAATAACTTTTTGGCAAAATTTCCTTCAATTATCAATAATCAAAATATTATTACCAGTCATTTGGGAATCAAGTGAATTTTATAAATAATCTTCTAAATACCAATAATGTTCATTTCTATATACAGTCTCATGTAATGCATTAACAAAAATTATAATTGTATATCTTAAATCCATATGATTTCTTTATTCGTAACCTCACTTTACTAACTCTATTGTTAAGGCAATTTCTGACTTTTAAATACTTAAAATAAGTAAAATATTGATTATTATTCTAACAAATGCCGTTTCTATAACAATAATTGCCTTAAAATTAAATAAAACTTACTTGCAATTGTTTAATGGAAAGAGTTATTTATTTCTAACAGATTTTTGTCTTAGCTGTTTAATGTCAAATCTTTCTAGAATGACAAAGTAGACAAAGTAAAATAGACTAAATGATGTGATAGCAAGTATGAATGTTATTGTATATGTTCAATTCTTTAATTAATTTTTTTTAAAAAGCCAGAATAAGTAGTCAGTTTTTTTTCTAAAGAGAATTTGAAATAATAATCTATTTAATTCCTTTCTTTTTAAACATAACAAGAATCCAAATTATTAAAAGATACATTCAGTTAGAAATCCAAAAATAAAATGACTTAAATCCCCTTTTTACAATTAATTCAAAATTTGTTTTTAAAAAAAATATCTGAAACATGTAAATAAGATTATTTTTGGAATCTCATTAAATAGCTTAATTCAAATTCAAGACTATAATTTCTTTTGTAATGTTCTCTTGGAATTAATAGCTTTCAAATCATTTCGAATTTTTGTTGTGTCTTGAGATTATCAAACGTGTGCAATATTATTCAACCAATAAATCCTGTAAAATACCTCTAATAAATATACCATATAAAACTAACCTATTTGTTAATTTACTCATTGAATATTTGATTGTTACTCTCCACCTTTTTATAGACACAATAAATTATAAATTAGTAATAAAAAATAAATTTGTGAATTTTATTTCCAAAATACCTGCACTAATAATTAATATAATTATATTAAGCTTTCATTTCCAAATATATTTCATTTCATAATTCTACATGCTTAACATATTCATAATTTTGTCATTAACAAAACAATGCAGAATGGCGCCAATGATTAATTAATGTTTCTGACATTAAATCTTTTTTTATATTCAAAAAAGAATGAACAGATCAGAATCTAAGCAGAGAAGAGGAGAACTTGTTCAATTTTACTTTCCATTTAATGGAAATAGCCCAGTTTACTTGGAGGTAAGTTTGTTTTTTATATCTTTAATCTTTAATATTTTTTTCATTTTTTTTCACGTTAATAGATAATGGGTAGAATTAACAAACAAACTGATAACACTGATAAATCCGAGACTTTCAATATTAATAATGAAGAAAAGGGTTTATTATTATATAACGTGCCTATTTTTCTTACTAAAGATTATATTATTAATATTTTTGAGAAGTTTGGTTCTATTAAAGAGGTAAGTTACAAATTTATTTTATCAAGTATTCCTAATATTTCTATTAACTACAGATAACTGTAAATCATTATGATTCTAATGGGAATGGGCTGGAAATTAAAAACTCAACAATCAATACAGAAAATTCTTGGGTATATATTATTTTTAACGAAAAGGATTCAATACAAAAAATAAAGGATGATTCAATTAAAAAGTGTGCTAGTTCTATAAGAAAGCTATATATTAATGATCATGATAATGGTTTATTGGATAGAAACGATTTAAGATTTAAAAATATTCTTACGAGAATTACTAATAAAAGAGCAAATGCGGTTTTGCTTCAAAAAGAAGTCAATTCATATATGACTAACTATGATATTGAAAAAGAAATAGAGGAAGAGAATTTAAAGTTAGAGTCAACAATCCCAGATGAAGATGGTTTCATCAAAGTTGTTAACAAGAAGCAGAAAGCACCGGATGGAACGGTTATTCACAGCTTTGAACCAGAAAGGAATTTACAAGGGTTTAAAACAAAGAAACAAATTAACAAAAAGGAAAAAAAGAAAGTATATGAAGATTTCTATAGGTTCCAAATAAGGGAAAATAAGAAGAAAGAAATACAAAAACTTAATTATTCTTAATACGCAATTTTATAGCAAATTATTCAGTTTTTCTTTTACTATATTTTGCATAATATTAATCAGTATTACTTTTTTGTTTCTTCCAAATTTGAGAATTTGTTTCATCTAAAAGAGGTTTGGTCGCTGCTTTTGAACCCTTGAATTTAAGGAACTGGATAAATCCAAAAACAATCAAAATAACCGAAATGATTCCGCCAGAGATGTAATGAATTGAACATTCATTTGGATTTAAAAGGTAATCTGTAAAAGTAGGGATAATGTTTAAATATGAGTGTTGGGAATTTTGAGTATCATAATAATGGAAAAACAATTTTGAAGGGATTTTAATAATATCCAAAAGCATACATGCCAAATTACCAGAAAGTGTTTGAGAATATGCAAATAATAGTTGGAATATTGGGAAAAGTAATAGAAATATGATAAGTATTGAATATTGTCCAAGTGCTATTATAACTGGAGGGCTCAAATGCTTGTTTTTATTTTTGAGGAGCGAGCAGTGGATATTCTTTTTAATTCCCAAGTCACTATTTGGTGAACTGCATTGATTAGTGAAAACATAATAAGCATCTTGAGTATAACCATCTATTAAGCTATTTAATAAAAATCTAACAATCGAATAAATAGAATCCTGCAATGCTCCTTTTCTTGTTCGTCTTCCATACCTTGTAAAGTCAGTCTTTTGTGCAGGAGTTCCACTATATAGCTTACTAAGAGCGTCTGCATTATCACTCCATATTTTCCTGAACGTATTCTCATTTGAAGAGTTATTTCCTGGTATAGGTTCGAATGCAGGCCCATGTTCTGATTGATTGTTATTATTAAAATTAATCAACTTTAATTCTAGAAGTTGTTTCAAAACATTATGGACAACCCTTCTTCCAATTACTGATTGCACTACATTTGTTCTATCTAAGCAATCGATACAATTCGTTCTGCAAATTCCATCTTGAATATTACCAATAATAACTTTGAACTCATTATCTGAACTAGAATAGTGCCCTTGAATAATACCAATTATAGGAGATAAATCTCCAACTTTGTCTCTTAATTGTATTTCTAAAGATGTAATGCCTAAATCATCCATTCCAATATCAACAAGTTTTTTAATTAAATATTTTAAATTTGACCATCTCATTTTAGAGCATTCACTATGGAAATCAAACCAACAAAATTTAATATTCGAGTTCTTGCTGCACTCTTCATCTTTTGAAATTGGTCTACCAGAAATTTGATCTTTTTTCAAAATTGAATCAGAATCGCAGTAAATATCATTAATATCGACTTTATTAAGATATTTTTCAAATTCTAAACCCAAATTTAACTCATGTCGTTTGTAGTCAATCAAATTAATTACTAATATTTTTCCATTATTTTCTTTAATATTGGATTCTAAGTTGGAATCTCCGTCTCCAGATTGATTACAATATTTTCTTGAAAGCTCGTTAAAATGACGATTCAATACAACTTGTTGACATCTTTCACCTTTATATATTTCCACAGGAGGAGTTTTTTCTAAATTTGGCGTTTGCCTCCAAATTATTGGTATAGAACCTCTATATTGCAAATAACTGTAAATATGAATAGACTCTGGCCTTCGAACTAAAATAATCTGCTCTGTTTCTACGGAGTTAGATGTATTTCCGTCTGAATTTGCGCCTCTACATAAATATCTAACTCCTTGTCGTCTACAATCTCTTCTTGAAATTAATAAGAAATCGACAATAGTGCTATCCTCTTTTTCCTTAGTAATTGCCTGTTGAAAATGCATTCTAGTAAAGCCAATATATCCTGACAATAACGGGGTTGCCCATTTAGAAGTAATTGATCCTCCTTCATATAAGGGCATGAGAAGATTGTAATTCCAACAAAATCTTTCCTCAGGAAGATCTCCAGATTTGCTTCCAAATTTAATTGATTGTCTAATATTTCTGGTAATATCAACATTAGAGTTTGTTGAAAAATAAAACCCTCCTCTTCTGAAAATAGAAAGTATCATATCCTCGGCGATTTTTACAGATTCAAGCTTTTTCTCAAACTCACACTCTATCAATTCTTCAAAATTAGCTTCATTATTTTCTTTACCAATATTGGATGAAAAATCGTTTTCTTTAGTTATCAATGGCACAAATAAAACATCATTAACCTTATATATTCTCTCATTTTGCCCAATTTCTGTGACAAATTCTGCTTCTGTTACAAACAAACATTTAGTAATTCCTTTGTCATATCTCCATATTCCTAATAATGCATAGGCATTAAAACAACTTCCTTCACTGATCCCTTGAATATTAGCTGGCTCTTTAGTACTTACAGATCCTAAATATCCTATATAAAGATTTTCTTCTGTTGTTTTAAAGATATTGCCAATATTTGTGGTATTAACTGAATAATCTGTTTCAGAGCTCTTGTTCGAGTAAGAGCGTAGTATTGAAGTGCTTCTCTGCTTTATTGGGCTCATTTCGTTTAATTTGCTAGTTGTTCTAGTAATTTTTAGCCATTTTCCCACTGGGGAAATTAGTTCCAAAACCCTTAATTCTGGTTCAAATATGCCAATCATTATAATCTATCTTTCTACTCAAAATTACAGAATAAATATTTGTTTTGAAGTGATATATCTACTTAAAATAAATTATTTAGTGTTATTGATTATAATGAATACTTATAATATTTTTATTTTCCTAATTTTCATAATAAGCATGTATTATTATTCATGTTACTTTGCTAAATCCAATAATGAAAGATACCGCTAAAAGTCCATTAGGCGCCAATTAAAATGTATTACCTGACTTAATGATTTTTTTCTCTAATAATTAAAGCCTTTATGTTCAAGAAGAAAGTTGCTCAAACTAGTGGGGAGACCTTAATGGGTCGCCGTGCTGTTCTGCAGCTGAGAGATCGTCTTATAAAGCAATTTAATTTAGAATCTCAAGTAGGTGACCTACTATTGGGTAAAAGAAAAAAGAATGATTTGAAAGTTACTGCTGCAAAATTTGAAAGAAATGAAACAGAAAGAGGCATTATTTACAGAATGGAATTTGAAAATGCATCCAATTTTTTTTTAAATGGTTTAGATATGTCGAATTCGGAAGTTATTGAGAGTGAAACTTTAAACAATGTTCAATTAAAAGCAAAGGTTATTAGCTCGAAAAAAAGTGATTTAATTGAAACAAATACTGAAAATAAATCTGAAAAAGACATAAGTCGCAGCTCAGAGGAGTGCAATTATTGCCCAAATTTATCTAATCTGAAAAGTCTCCCTACCACAATACCATGGTTATTTGAACTTAATATGAACAGGTTGTTTCCTACAATGCATCTTTTATGGATCCACAGCTCTATAATTTCAATTCCAAGTATTATAATTTTGAGAAATGCAAAACAATTCATATTTAATGGAGCTGATTTAATGGCAGGAGGCATCATTTTTGAATCAACTAGGAATATAACAAACATTAGAAAAGATCAGATTTGGACAATTAAGTGCATCGGTGATGATTATCCAATAGCTATTGGTGTATCTTTGGTTGACTGGGATGATATTTCAAACCAAATTATTCGTAAAGGTAAAGTCTTGAAGGTTATTCACCACTGTAATGACTTTCTTTCATTAGAAGGAAATATGGATTTCAACGAAAAAAAAAACTTTAATGAGGAAAAAGAAACCAAATTAAATAATGATGAGCAAAAGTTAACATCAGAAGTTACCAAAGAGTTTCAAAATATAAGTTTAGAAAGAAATGAATGTTTAGTTTTAGAAAAAAATCAAGGTTCATTAGAAAAATATACCAATGAGTTTCAAGTACCAGAAAATGAGTTAATTTCATCATCAAAACAATTTGAGTATGTAATTTCTCAGAATAATTGTGAAAAACAACCTGAAGAACTTTCTCAAGATGCTTATGACTTTTTATTGGAAACTTCATTATTAAAAGTCATTTCTGAATACTCTTCTAATAAGAATTTACTTCCTGTAGATACGTCTGCTATTTGGGATAAGATTTCTAGACTCTGTTTGCATAACTTTGGAATTCAGGTCGATATTAAAAAATCATCATTTATAAAGGTTCAAAAGTTTTTCCAATATTATTCTAAGAAAAATATTCTCTTGATTAAACAAGGAAGAGGAGGAGCACTGAATGTTGTAGACATTAATTACGAAGAAATTAAAAAAATTGAGAACAGTTTGGATAACAAAATATCACTGAAACTTCCTCCAATTAAAAAAAAATCCTTTTCAGGAGGTGAAAATACATTAAGTAAGATAAGTAACTCACATATTGAGGTTGTCCTGCTTTATCAACCTGAACAAAACTTCCTCCCAATTGTGGATTATTACAATTCCAAAGAAATGAACCATCTTGGTAGAGTTTTAAAAATAAAGACATCAAGAGGTGAAAAAGAGCAAACATTTATTTCAGTTGCAGATGCAAAAACCGCATTAGAATACTATATAAATTCGAATAATCTCAAAACAAGTGACCCCAACTCTAATTCAGCAGGAAGGCTTTCTAATATAAAACTGGATGAAGTTCTTCTAAGCCTGTTTAACAAGTACTTAGGTGATAAATCCATTAATTCACAGAATAAAGTTATTCCTATATCTTTGGCTTACAGAGAAATCCAAAACTTCTTAAAAGTGTTTCATTATATTAGAAATGAAGGAGATCCAGATTCTGAAAATAGACCAAATATATATAAAGGGCCATGTAAAACCGTAGAGATTTATACTGAATCTAGAATGGGAACTAGAAAACATGTTACTATTATTAGCCCATTTATTAGCCATTTCAATCTAGACCCTCAAGAAGTTGCTGAGTCCTGCCAAAAAAAGTTTGCATGTTCTGCAACAGTTTCTCAAATAAAAAAGTATCCATCAAATAACAATTTAGGGATAATTATTCAGGGAAATGTAGTTTCGCAATTATCAACTTTTTTGAATTCAAGATGGGGAATTCCAAAGTCTTATATAAAACAATGTTAAATTCTTTCAAATTTATTAATTACCATCTTGGATCAAATATTACATTCTGAGGTGAAACATTATCACCATAAAGGATATTTGCATCTTTTAATGCATCCTCCATATGCGCTACTCCAAGGTAAAATAATAAAACAAGAGCAATCATTGTAATGCTTGCAAATACACCTATGTTTTTCTTATCAACCTCCATTCTATTAAAAATCCAATCAAATAGTTAATAATATATATCAATTATTGTTTTTTACTTACATTAATTCTTTTTTTTTTAATTCTTTAAGTTTTGTTTCAATTTCATTTGAAAGATCTGTAAGTTCTTCTATAGTATTATCCAGTACCTATAAAAAAAATTTTGAAAATAAAGGTTAATATTATTCAATTTAAGGCTTACCTCTTCATTTAATTCTGTAGAATTACTTGTAATATTTGTTATTAAATGTTCTTTAATTTCCTTTAATTTTTGGTCTTGTAAAGTAGTTCCATTGGAAGATAAGATTAATGTGTTAATCTGAACACATTCAGAAATTTGAAAAAATATTACTGCAAAATTTCCAACAAACCAAAACAAAAACAATGATAAATTTAATTTCATTGCTAAAAAAAATAGTTATTTCATGTATAATTCTTTTACTAATAACACTCACTAAAGTTTTATTTTGTTTTTAAATCTACCCTCCCATAATCGTCATTTCGTAAAAAAAAAAAAATGAAAAAAAAAAATTTGAATGCTTTAGATATTTTAAAAAATAATTAAAAAATAAATTATGATTTGAATATAAAGTAATAGCCTAAAAAATAGTTAATATTAACTTTGAATGACCATTTTGTAAAATAATAGAAAATAGTGAAGGAAATAAAATTAATATAAAGTTAGAAAAATATATACATATTTACTAGTCCACTTTATATTTCTATTTGAATTTATATCTTATTGTTTTTATTTTATAGTTTTGTTTATTCATTCATTTGATTCTTTTCTTTTTTAAGAATTTGTTCAAAATAAAGATATTAAATAAAATATATTATTGTATCAGTTCAAACTGTAAAATCTGTTCATTCAAATTTAATCATATGAAAAATATCTTTAGATAAATCAAATAATGCTCACTTTTTTTATTGTCCTTTTTGTTAACAAATCAATCTTAATTTAATGCATGGCGCCAAGTAGAGGCGGTTTGCATGCAAGATGATTAAGTAAGAGGTCAAATTTTCCAATTCCGACAAATAATAAAATTATTAATATTAGATAGCTGGTAAACTTCAACTTAAATTTAGATAAGTTCCTATAACAAAGGTTATAAATTTAACAAAATTTATTCAAAACAGAGCGCATTAAAACATCTTATTATCAAATATTAATGTGGACAAATAAAATGTGAAAATGATTAGGAGCAATAATGGATCTAAAACATGGCTTTCATTAGTTAAAATAGTTTTTTTATTTAATTTTCTTCCAAAACTGATTAATGCTGTAGATCCGTCAGATACACCATGCGGTAAAGGCACTTATTTTGATGGAAACCAATGTGAACCTTGCCCAGAAGACACTGTGGGGTTAACTAGTAATATATATACTTGTTTAAATTGCCCAATTAATTCTAGTACATATGGAAATGTTGGTTCAGATAGCCTTGATTCATGTATTTGTAATTCTGGTTATTATAAATTAGAAAAAACTAATAACTGTATTTCATGTCCTACTCTTACTCAACAATATTTTTGCCCAGGAAAATTTGATAAAGATTATTGCCAAACAAATGAAAAACTCAAAAATGGAGGTTGGTGGTTTAACGATTATTCTACCGGTATAATAATGAAGTGTCCTCATGAAGAAGCTTGCTTACCGGAATGCAAAGGATGTAAAGAAGGATATACAGGTCCATTATGTAATGTATGTACTAGTGATTACTTTCCATTAGATTATGGAATCGAAAAAGAATGCGTCAAATGCCCAAATCAATACCTGCTGTTGTTAATTTTCTATGGAATGATTTCATTATTAGTATTTATTTCTTATGGTATTGCGAGAGTTAGTGAATTATCCATAAAATATACAGCATTAAGTAGAAGAAATTCTGCCGTAGTTGGTAAGTTCAAAAACTTAGTGTTTTTCCTATCTATTAGCACTGCATATGGTATATTTGTTAAATATAAAGATGTTGACTTTAAAGATATGGACGATTTCTTTATTTTTTATCTCAAGATATTAAAATTTCTAGCACCTAATTTATGGCTCCCAATTGGAGTTTTTCCATCAAAGTGTCTTTTTAAGTCATTTCCAATTATAATGCAATCAGTTGGGCAGGACAATTTAACTGATGCAAATGCTGACTTGTTTATTTCAAATTCTATACCAATTTTGGGTATTGCAAACATATTTATTATATTTACTATTAAACATATTATTGACGTAAGCAAAATATATAAAGAAAATGACACTAAAATGGAACTAAGTGCGATGAAAGTCATGGATTCATCCGCCCGATTAGATAAATTTAATCAAATTCTAAAGAAACAAACAGAAAAGTCGACATATAGGTTTATCAGCACTTCACAAGTGTTTTTGACGTTAATTTACTCTACTATCTGTTGGTCTATAATCGTTTCAATGACTTGCACAAATATTCCAGGTTTTGGTACAGTTCAATCACAATGTTATAAATTACCCTGTAAATCATTAAATAAAGATGCACTTATTGGATATATTTACTACTGCACAATATTTCCGCTAATTAATATCATTTCCAGTTTTCTTATTCGTAAAAAGATAATTCGGCAAAATCAGTTGTACACAATTAGCAGCAGTTTTTTGTTTTCTGGTTATAAAATTTCAGTTTTATATTGGGAGTCAATTCGTTTATATATTGTTTCTGCAATGATTCATATTCTAAATTTTAATTATGTTTTTGCCAGATATTTAATACTATTTGCACTTTCAATTTTCTCCATAATAGTATTTATTGAAAGTATTATTTCTCCGGTTGATAATAGTGATGTTAGTGAAAAGAATGGAATGGATAAACCTTGGTGGTTATTCTCTACAAGTCTGATGGTTAATACAATAGTTTCTGGGTTTACATTGATTATTATTCCTTGTTTGCTTTGTATCTACAGCTATTATCCAAAATTTGAATTTGTTATTGAAATAACTATTGTTGCTTTTCATTTAGGAACAATTTTGTTTATGTTTCAACAAGTGTTTGTAGACACATTATTTTTGATTCATCAATATAATAAACACAAGCAATTATATGGTGATAAAGAACAGATTTTGGATACAGAGGAATCCAGTGATGGAATGTCTCTTTATTACAAACACAAACTTGGCGACAATGAACAAAATAATTTTATTTTAGGACTTCTTAAATCCCCTTTTCCTGAGGAAGCAGCTGCACAAATGCTTTATTTAATAGAACAAGGAAATATCTTTGACTGTGAAGCAAAGGATATTGGTAAACTGCTTTATTCAGCTGGATTTTATGAGCCACAAGGACAAACTTTGAGGTACTTAATTCCAAAAATTAAAGGTTATAGATCTAATTCTGATATTCCGGTTGATAATGAAATTGAGTTATTAGGAGAAGTAAGGAAATGTATTATGAATACAGTTAGAATTCTTGGAATTGAATCAGCAGTAAAAAATTCTCAATTTAGAGCTAAGGGAGCTAGGGTAATATTTTCTTCTCAGCAATTTGGTGAATCTACATGTAAGTTTGTCTTTAAAAAAATATATATAATTAAATTAACTAAACAAATTAATTATTAAAAATAGTATTAAAAACTGCATCAGATGACTTATTTAAATTTCTTTCTGACGTTAGGTGTTCAAATTTAAGTGATAATAAAGTACAAAGCAAGACTTTTAAATTACTATTTCCAGATGCATTACCAATGGTATATCCAGATGATGAAGAATTTAGACTAAGAATAATAGATGCAAGAATGGTTGCTAAAGAAATTAGAAAAGAAAGAAACAAGAAACTCAAAGAATTTAATAATGACGGAATTTATGATAAAGTATTTGGGTTCAACATTCCTGTAAGGCCTGATGTTAAGGAGTTACTTGAAATGAAGAGACTAAATGAGTTAATTCTTCCACCAAGATGGGATCCTTTAGATGGAAGGCTTGACCATGAATTTGACCATGCAAGATATATTAAAATCCGAAAACAATTTGAAGATATACTTCCAATTGCAGGAACCTCAATAATATCATCAGAAGAAGTTGAAAGGAATTTTATGAAATGGTATAATGAAGGACTATCAATAGAATCATCAAAAAGGTATGATCATACAAGCATGGTAGGATCGAAATATCTCATTGAGGGTGATTCTGAAGTGAAAGATTTTACATTTCAGTCCAGAAATGGTAAAAACATGAGTGTACAAAACAATAGGCAAGGAACATCTAAATCAATCACAAAGAAAAAAAAATAAAATATTTATTAATCGGAAATTCCACTCTTAAATAGTGAAATAATTTTTTTAGACCTTAGTTAAAATTTTCTATTACTGATTCTTCGACTTTAGATTTAAAATTGCTTAAACCTGAAATTGATTCAACCTTTCGAGGGTTAATAAATATTTCAGTCAATGTATTAATTTCATCTTTATGAATTTGATCAATTAGTTCATTTGAGCAAGCAATACAACTTTTATTTCTTTGAATCGGGTCTGTGCAGAATGAAAAATCAGCCAAAAAGCCTCTAATACATTGAGGAGTTGTGCCTAAAAGGCTTTTATTTTCATTATTTTTTTCTGATTTATTAAATTCATTGCTTAAATGAGGTGCATTCCATGTTAGCGGATGTTGAGAAAGATTCATAACCAACTCGACTGCAATAGAAGATGCGAAATAGCTCGCTCCCATTCTGACAACTGAGCATTGTTGATCAACTGGAATATCGAATATGTTATTTTTTGAATTTATTGAAAAATCTCCACAAAAATAACATCCGGAAGCAGAATAGTCTGCTTCTGTAAATGTATTTCTAACTACAATAAAAGAATCAAATCCTAATCCCACTGTAATGCATAGTATTGGCCTCTTTCTATCACAGTAGCGGTTAAGTAATGCAACTAGAACAGTAGGTAACCATCTTGATTCTTTATTGTCAGTAAGTAACATCACTACATCTGAATCAAGTATATTATTTTTTGTTTTATCAACTGAGTTCAAAAACTGTTCAGGACTTAGTGTAGAATCACCAAGTATTGGAATTTCAAAATCTATTCCTTCTGCATGAATATCAGGGCAAATGTAACGAAGTCTTTCAACAGCTGCTTGAGCCTTATTTTTCTTATTTTTTGCGTCTTCTAACGTAAATAAGCACTGTCTAATTGGATTGTTCAAACTGACTTTAGAGTTATCAATAAATGTAAAATTTCGTATACCCCATCCAATAAGATTTCTAGCAACACTACAGCCTAATGTACCACTACCAACTATTAAGAATTTCAAATTCTTAAAATGAATCGGTTCAAAATTAGGTATTAGTCTCCATTTAATTAGGTCAATATTCATTGTACTAATTCTTTGTTGAAGTTCGTGCGGAGTCAAATAACTTTTCAAATCAAAAAGTAAAATATACTCGGATTGCAATTCTTTCATATTTTTTTCACTAATCGTTACTATATTTTTAACATGTTTATTTGTAATAAAGCAATTTCTCAAATCAAATATGATATTACCATTCATGCTAGATTCTTTCAAAAATGTTATTATTTCATTAGTGTTTAGTGGTCTATTATATTTTTCTTCAAATAGCAAAATAGTAAGCAAAGTTGAAAAAAACCAAGGGCAATGAAATTCTTTTTTTTGTTCAATATTTGTTTCATTATTGGTATGATTGCCAACGTTAATCGTCACTCTTTCCTTTAATGTTGCAATAAGTGCATTCGAATTTGAGTTCTTATAAATATTGTTTAAATTAACAGATAAACCTGAATATTCTGGTAAACTTGATGTAATTTTGATGCCAAATTCAGATTGTTTGTCACTTTCAATATTGAAATGAATAGTTAAATTCGGAAATAGGGCACTGTAATAAACTATTTGGGTTTTAAAATCAAAATAAATACACATTTTAAAAGTAAACGGAAAATTTTCTTGATTATTTGTACTACTATTCGACCATTTCCTTGCATTTTCAATCGTAGATTCTAACTGATAGTCATAATCATGTTCAATATCATTTGAACATAAAACAGTAGACAAAGAATTTACTAGACTCAATTTTCCAATAACAGAATTATTATAAGCTTAAAATAACGAAATATTTTTGAGAATAATTATTTTAGAAATCAAGAACAAAGTTAAAGGGGAAGAAAAAAGATATTTTGAAATCGTACCTGAATAATCTTTATTATTTGCGTTTAAGGATTCTTGTCTTATTCGAATAATGTTTGTTTCTTGATTGTAGAAACCAAGTATTTCAAATGAATCTTCATTCGATTTAAGCACGTTATATTTAAAGTTACTGGCTGCCTTCCAGAACCCCACTTCTATTTGGAGTTTTGGTAGTTCAAACTTTAATGAGCCCCTTTCTGAATCTTGAATCATTTTATCTACTATCTTACTCAAAAGAGAAAATTATCTTTAATAAATTTTTTTCTATTACATTCTAATCTATAAATTCTAAATTTTGCATGAGACGAGACGTTTAAATGAAAATTCATGTTTCAATTTTGGAATAAAAAATTAGAAAAAAAAATATAAATTGGTAATGTAATAAGCGTTAACGAAACCAGGACTTTCATAATTCAACGACAAATTTCCTTGATAAATTGATTTATTAATTTTTTTGTTTCTAGAGCTCTATGATTCATTTCCATCAGAATTCTCTTAAACTTCTGTTGGAATATTTGCTTTAATAGCATTAAGACTGTTTTCAGGAACGTTAATGGAAGTAGAAATTCCACTCTTCAATCTCCAATAAGCTAAAGTATTTGTACCTTTCTTATTTGAAACTGAAACTTTGTTGAATGAGTTTGCGTTTATTTTTATCTTTGCAATAATGCAATTTTTAAATGAAATATATAAATAATTATATTTATCATTTGAACTAGATGATAACGAATTACTTTCCGCACTTTCGATATTTTTAACAGTTCCAGTGCTTCCAACA